>NC_080487.1:10232500-10277500 GCF_030265055.1 Doryrhamphus excisus | reverse complement strand
ATAGATAGATAGATAGATAGATAGATAGATAGCAGCTAGCTAGCAGATAGATAGCAGCTAACTAGAAGCTAGATAGATAGCAGCTAGCTAGAAGCTAGATAGATAGCAGCTAGATAGATAGATGGATGGATGGATGGATGGATGGATAGATAGATAGATAGATAGCAGCTAGCTAGCAGATAAGTAGCAGATAGATAGCAGCTAGATAGCAGCTATCATTTAGCTAGCAGATAGATAGATAGATAGATAGATAGATAGATAGATAGATAGATAGATAGATAGATAGATAGATAGATAGATAGATAGATAGATAGATAGATAGATAGATAGATAGATAGATAGATAGATAGATAATGTGGTGAATAAATAGATGACATCAAATATGAACAACAATGTACAGTGTAAACAGTAAATTGCACAAATAATTGAAATAATTTGGAATACATAATAATAATTTCAAGTTTTGCGTGTGCGTGTGGGCAGGTAGAGTGGCTTATTAGGCATCGTATTCCCCGTGATAAATGAGTGAACTATTGTTTATTACATATATTGTTTTTTTCATGAATTCATTCATTTTCTACCGCTTTTTCAATCATTATTATTTTTTTGTATTCAGGCATCAATCCTTGCAGAGAACATCTATGCAGCCAACTCTGCCTGCTGTCAGGCTTCAGGCCAAGGTACTACACCTGCCACTGTCAGTCCGGATGGAAGCTGGATACTGATAAACGTACTTGTATCAAAGGTAAGGCTTTGTTTTTTTAAGTTATTTTTAAAAATTGTACTGTGTAAAAAAATAATCCCCATGTTGGCTTAAATATAGATGAAACTCCCTTCTTAATGGTGGAGAGCCTTTCAGTTATTTACGGCATTCCTCTGGACCCCGCCGACCCCTCCAACAACGCAATGGCGCCTGTATCGGGCATCAACCAGGGTCGGGATATAGAGTTTGATGACCGGGAGCAGTTTGTCTACTGGGTTCAGTCTTTGGTGAGTGGATGTATTAAAAAATGTATTATATATACAAGAATCTTTGCACAATAATAATAATAAAAATAACAATAATAATAATTTTTGTCCTACCTGTCAGGGTTCTATATGGCGAGTTCACACCAACGGCACCAAAAGGTCTCAGTTTGCACCATCTGCTTTCATGGGCGAGCCGTTTCGTCTGGCGTTTGATTGGATTAGCAGGATATTGTACTATAGCAACAATGAGGCTAAATCCATAGAGGTAAGCCACAAATAACATAAAAAAAAACAAAAGCCAATTACTACAAGCACTATGAGATGGTACTTGGTACTTGGCGTCATCAGTTTGAGAACCAGTCTAGTACATATTCTAGTAAGTGTTTTCCACTTCCACGTTTGTTTATGCATTCATCTTCCCTCAGGTCATCCGTGTTGATGGAGGACAGTACTATAGAAAGACCGTCATTACCTCTACAGGGAAACCAGAGGGAGTAGGACAGCCGTTCGGAATAGCCGTAGATCCAGCAAGAGGGTAAAGCATCTAATGAAACATAACATAAATTATTTAGAAAATATTATATGTTGTTCTTCTGTTCCCGCTACAGGAAATTGTTCTGGACGGATGTGGGGTCAGATAGTGGAGTTCCCCCGAAAGTGGCCAGTGCTGACATGGATGGGAGCAACCTCACGGTCCTCTATACAGGCAACCTGGCTAATGTAGGCTACCTCGCTGCGGATATTTCCACTAGGAAGCTCTACTGGGGGGTTGCAGGCTCAGGAGTGGTATGTCTTTTTTATATTGTGTGCGATAGTAAATCTACCATCCACGTGTTATTTTGTTTTTGGTCATAATAATGTTTTTATTTTATTTGAACATGCATCAGATTACAATTGAATGCGTCACATAATCAGTTCACAGTTCCACATGTCCAAAAGGAGTAGGAAGAAGCAAAGCTTATTAAATCCTACCCCTCCATCTGGTACTTTTACAATCAGTAACTGTTACATTTGTTCACTTCCTGCTTTCCTAATATAGTTTAAGTTTTTTTTTTTTTGTCATGTACCAAAGTACCAGGTGATATGACCATCCAATGACATAATGGGTACCATAGTAACTGTCAATATAGTGATATATATATATATGGTACTTTTATAATCAGTAACTGTTACATTTGTTAACTTCCTGCTTTCCTAATATAATAATTTAATTTAATTAAATTTAATTAAATTTGATTAAAATAAATATAATTTAATTTAATTTAATTTAATTTAATTTAATTTAATTTAATTTAATTTAATTTAATTTAATTTAATTTAATTTAGCCCCGCCTCTTGCCCCAAGACAGCTGGGATAGGCTCCAGCATCCCCAGCGACCCTCGTGAGGAAAAAGCGGTAGAAAATGAATGAATTTATTTTATTTTATTTTATTTTTGTCACATACCAAAGTACGAGGTAATATGACCATCCAATGACATAATAGTAACTGTCAATATAGTGATATATATGTATATGGTACTTTTATAATCAGTAACTGTTACATTTGTTCACTTCCTGCTTTCCTAATATAATTTATTTATTTTTAATTTAATTTAATTTAATTTAATTTTGTTTTATTTTATTCAATTTTATTTTATTTTATTTTATTTTGAAGATGAACTATATGAGCAAGTTGAAGTATTTGTGATTTTATAAATAAGGAGTTAGTATGTTCTCTGTAGGCGGCATTATGAATTATCCTTACTGACCTTTTTTGCAGTACATTTAGCGAGTGAAGATTGCTTTTATAGTTATTAGCCCATATTTACACACAATAAGTAAGATATGGTAGAACCAGAGAGCAATAAAGAGTGTGGAGGGATTTCGGATTGAGAACAAATTTAGCTTTGTTCAATATTGAAATATTTCTGGCCACCTTATGTTGTATATTTTGTTTTTTAGATTGAGAGTGGTACCATGGACGGAGCGAGCCGAGTGACAGTGGTCAGTGGCCTGTCTTACCCGGTGGGGTTGACCATCTACCAGAACTACCTCTATTACGCTGACAAGGACTATCAGGTCATTGAGAGGGTGGATAAAGACACGGGCGCCAACCAAGTGGTGATAAGAAGCGGAATGCGTCAACTGCGTGCTATAAAAGTACACGCCAGAGACAGTAAGTGGCTTTGCTGGATTTCTATTTAATACAGTAGTTTACTCTAATTCATTCATTCATTCATGACAACAACATTAACACCAACAAGTTGAAGTATTTGTGATTTTATAAATAAGGAGTTAGTATGTTCTCTGTAGGCGGCATTATGAATTATCCTTACTGGCCTTTTTTGCAGTACATTTAGTGAGTGAAGATTGCTTTTATAGTTATTCCCCATTATTACCCCCATATTTCCACACGATAAGTAAGACATGGTAGAACCAGAGAGCAATAAAGTACGTGGCTTTGCTGGATTTCTATTTAATACAGATAGATAGATAGCAGCTAGCTAGCAGATAGATAGATAGCAGCTAGCTCGCAGATAGATAGATAGCAAGCTAGATAGATAGATAGATAGATAGCAGCTAGATAGATAGATAGCAGCTAGATAGATAGATAGATAGATAGCAGATAGATAGATAGATAGCATCTAGCTGATAGATAGCAGCTAGCGAGAAGCTAGATAGATAGATAGATAGATAGATAGATAGATAGATAGATAGATAGATAGATAGATAGATAGATAGATAGATAGATAGATAGATAGATAGATAGATAGATAGATAGATAGATAGATAGATAGATAGATAGATAGATAGATAGATAGATAGATAGCAGCTAGCTAGCAGATAGATAGCAGCTAGCGAGAAGCTAGATAGATGGATAGATAGATAGCAGATAGATAGCAGCTAGCTAGATAGATAGCAGCTAGCTGCTAGATAGATAGCAGCTAGCTGCTAGCTAGATAGATAGCAGCTAGCTGCTAGATAGATAGATAGCAGTTAGCTGCTAGATAGATAGATAGCTGCTAGATAGATAGATAGCTGCTAGATAGATAGATAGCAGCTAGCTGCTAGATAGATAGATAGCAGCTAGCTGCTAGATAGCAGCTAGCTAGAACTAGCTAGCTAAAAGCTAGATAGCAGCTAGCTAGAAGCTAGATAGCAGCTAGCTAGAACTAGCTAGCTAGATAGATGAAGGTATGGATAGATGGATAGACTTTCTTTATTGTCATTGCATGATAACACAGCAGTGTAATTGCCAACGAAATGTCGTTGCCTGGCTCCCGTATAATAATAAATTTTTTTTTATTTTACATTTAGCGAGTGAAGATTGCTTTTATAGTTATTACCCCATTATTACCCATATATTTCCACACAATAAGTAAGATATGGTACAACCAAAGAGCAATAAAGTATGTGGCTTTGCTGGATTTCTATTTAATACAGTAGTTTACTCTAATTCATTCATTCATGACAACAACATCAACAACAACAAGTTGAAGTATTTGTGATTTTATAAATAAGGAGTTAGTATGTTCTCTGTAGGCGGCATTATGAATTATCCTTACTGACCTTTTTTGCAGTACATTTAGCGAGTGAAGATTGCTTTTATAGTTATTACCCCATTATTACCCCATTATTACCCCATTATTACCCCATTATTACCCCATTATTACCCCATTATTATTCATTATTATTCATTCATTCGTTCATGACAACAACATCTCTGTGATCTTCAGACTCTGCGGGGACCGCCAACGCCTGCAGCTCCAACAACGGGGGCTGCCCTCACCTCTGTCTGCCCAAACCCAACAACCAAAAAGTCTGCGCTTGCACCACGGGCTTTTACCCGTCTCACGATGGCTCCGAATGTGAAGAGTTTGACTCCTTCGCTGTGGTCTCCACACCCAAATACATCCGCGGCTTTCACATAAACAGCTCGGATCACTCCGAGGCCATGGTGCCCATCGGTGGATGTATGTTGACTTCCTGTTAAACACCTTTAGCATATCGTATTATTGAGAATCTTATTAACGTTTTTTTTTTTTTGCAGCTTCTTCTTCCGTAATGCAGAATTTAGGTCTGCATATCGAAAGTGGATTTATTTATTGGACCGAGAACAGCACCTCCTCCTCCTACAAGGGAATCTCCAGGAGAAAAACAGATGGATCATACTACCAAAAGGTCGTCTACTCCGGTGTTGGAAAAGGAGGCATCCCTGGACTTGCAGTGGACTGGGTTTCTAGTATGAAGCTCCGCCTATTCAATCATTTGGGTGTATTATTATAGATATTATAGATATGATATTATAGATAGATAGATAGATAGATAGATAGATAGATAGATAGATAGATAGATAGATAGATAGATAGATAGATAGATAGATAGATAGATAGATAGATAGATAGATAGATAGATAGATAGATAGATAGATAGATAGATAGATAGATAGATAGATAGATAGATAGATAGATAGATAGCAGTTAGCTGCTAGATAGATAGATAGATAGATAGATAGATAGATAGATAGATAGATAGATAGATAGATAGATAGATAGATAGATAGATAGATAGATAGATAGATAGATAGATAGATAGATAGATAGATAGATAGATAGATAGATAGATAGATAGATAGATAGATAGATAGATAGCAGTTAGCTGCTAGATAGATAGATAGATAGATAGATAGCAGTTAGCTGCTAGATAGATAGATAGATAACAGTTAGCTGCTAGATAGATAGATAGATAGCAGCTAGCTGCTAGATAGATAGATAGATAGATAGATAGATAGATAGATAGATAGATAGATAGATAGATAGATAGATAGATAGATAGATAGATAGATAGATAGATAGATAGATAGATAGCAGCTAGCTGCTAGATAGATAGATAGCAGCTAGCTGCTAGATAGATAGATAGCAGCTAGCTGCTAGATAGATAGATAGATAGCAGCTAGCTGCTAGATAGATAGATAGATAGATAGCAGCTAGCTGCTAGATAGATAGGTAGCAGCTAGCTGCTAGATAGATAGGTAGCAGCTGGCTGCTAGATAGATAGGTAGCAGCTGGCTGCTAGATAGATAGGTAGCAGCTAGATGGCTAGATAGCAGATAGATAGATAGATAGATAGCAGCTAGCTGCTATCTATCTACCTATGCTAGCTAGCTGCTAGATAGCTGCTAGCTGCTAGATAAATAGATAGCAGCTAGCTGCTAGATAGATAGATAGATAGCAGCTAGCTGCTAGATAGATAGGTAGCAGCTAGCTGCTAGATAGATAGGTAGCAGCTAGCTGCTAGATAGGTAGCAGCTAGCTGCTAGATAGATAGGTAGCAGCTGGCTGCTAGATAGATAGGTAGCAGCTAGATGGCTAGATAGCAGATAGATAGATAGATAGCAGCTAGCTGCTAGATAGCAGCATTATTACCCCCATATTTCCACACAATAAGTAAGATACGGTACCTAACACCATCTTTCTTGATCTACTTAGACAACTTATACTTCACCAACGCCTTCGAGAGCGAGACCTACCTGGAAGTGTTGGCAATCAACACCACATACCGACTAGTCCTCCTCAAGTCGTCCCACGACAGGCCCTCCGACCTCGCTGTCAACCCCAAACTGCGCTACCTTTTCTGGACAGATGCCGGCCAAATGCCTAAGATAGAACGAGCTCTTCTGGATGGCACCAACCGCACGGTGCTGGCATCCGAGAGCCTGGCGTCTCCTCGTGGCCTCACCGTTGATCACACTAACGACTTCCTGTACTGGACCGATGACATTCTGGATATGATCTCGTGTATGGCTCCGGACGGCTCACAACGGCACATAGTCCGATACGGGAATCGTATTCCGATGCCTGTGGGGGTGGCTATACTTGGAAACTACATGCTGTGGGTGGATAAAAGGCTAGCTAAGCTTTTGCAGGCTAGTAAAGATCCAGCCAACACGAACCAGACGGAGGTGAGAACCATACCTGTCTCTTCTCTCCAAAGTAGAGTGAGCTAGGTGATAGATTTTTATTCCATTTGTTGCTCAGGGTGTTCAAGGTGTTAGCTGGAATAGGCTCCAGCATAATCCTGCAAACCTAGTGAGGATAAGCAGCATAGAAAGTGGATATATAGGTGCTCATAAACACTCCGCTCGACCGCCGTGCAGCCCGACTATACAATCATTCATTCATTCATTTTCTACCGCTTTTCCTCACAAGGGTCGCGGAGGGTGCTGGAGCCTATCCCAGCTGTCTTCGGGCGAGAGGCGGGGTACACCCTGGACTGGTGGCCAGCCAGCCAATCACAGGGCACATATAGACAAACAACCATTCACACTCACATTCATACCTATGGACAATTTGGAGTCGCCAATTAACCTAGCATGTTTTTGGAATGTGGGAGGAAACCGGAGTACCCGGAGATAACTGGGGAGAACATGCAAACTCCACACAGAGATGGTGGAATTGAACTTGGGTCTTATAGCTGTGAGGCCTGTGCGCTAACCGCTCAACCACCGTGCAGCCCGGAAATTAATTAATTAATTCATTTTTTACCGCTTATCCACACGAGGGTCGCGAGGGGTGCTGGAGCCTATCCCAGCTGTCTTCGGGAGAGAGTCGGGGTACACCCTGGACTGGTGGCCAGCCAATCACAGGGCACATATAGACAAACAACCATTCACACTCACATTCATACCTATGGACAATTTGGAGTCGCCAATTAACCTAGCATGTTTTTGGAATGTGGGAGGAAACCGGAGTACCCGGAGAAAACCCACGCATGCACGGGGAGAACATGCAAACTACACACAGAGATGGCGGAATTGAAATGAATGTGAGTGTGAATGGTTGTTTGTCTATATGTGCCCTGTGATTGGCTGGCCACCAGTCCAGGGTGTACCCCGCCTCTCGCCCAAAGACAGCTGGGATAGGCTCCAGCACCCCCGCGACCCTCGTGAGGATAAGCGGTAGAAAATTTTCCGGCGAGAGGCGGGGTACACCCTGGACTGGTGGCCAGCCAATCACAGGGCACATATAGACAAACAACCATTCACACTCACATTCATACCTATGGACAATTTGGAGTCGCTAATTAACCTAGCATGTTTTTGGAATGTGGGAGGAAACCGGAGTACACAGAGATGGCTGAGAGTGGAATTGAACCTTGGTCTCCTCGCTGTGAGGTCCATGTTTGTCTATATGTGCCCTGTGATTGGCTGGTGACCAGTCAAGGGTGTCAGTCAAAGTCAGCTGGGATAGGTTCCAGCACCCCCGCGGTAGAAAATTAATGAATGAATGGTGATAATTTTTTTTCATGCCTAAAGTGTCACAAAAACACTTTATAATGCATGAAAGGGTTAAGTTGCATTTGAATAATAGCGGACCACATTGTCTTATGTTTTCAGGTCATTCGAGACAAACTCGAAGGTGTGTCGGATGTGGCCGTTTTTGACCCCCATGTCCAACCAACATCGGCTCACCAGGTTGGCTTCAACCCATGTCAGGAGGACAATGGCCGTTGCCAGCAAATCTGCTTTGCCATACCAGACCAGGACCACCCTAAATGCGCCTGCGCTCACGGGTCCCTCCTGAGTAACGGAGTAACCTGCGGCTACGGACAAGATGATTTTCTCATTTTTACCACAGACTACACATTGAATAGCGTAAGACTGGACCCCGCGGATCACAGCAGTCCTTTCCCAAATGTGAACCTGGGCTACAACTTGATGGCGTTGGATTTTGACTACAAGGAGAGGCGTGTTTTCTTCACCCAGTACATGGGCTTAGGCAGGAGCAAGATTGGATACATCACTACCACATCCATCAGTAACTCGCCAACCATTATCGCTTCCAGTGAGTCCAAGTACAATGATTCGGTATTACGGTATTATTTCTCTAATGTAAATTGATTTCCTGTCCAGATTTGGATGACCCCGAGGGTTTGGCGTATGACTGGATCCATAAACGCCTCTACTACACCGACTACTATCGCAGGAATATCCAATCATTAGGAGTGGACGGGATGAACCGTACCATTATTGCTCATGCAAACCGACCCCGAGGCATCATAGTGGACCCTTGTTATGGGTAAAACTTAAACCAGCTCTCGATGGTAATAACGATGATATTAACTGTGTATATTTTGTTCAGTTATCTGTACTGGACCGACTGGGGAAGCCCTGCTAAAATCGAAAGAGCCACACTGGGTGGAAACTTCCGGATTCCCATCATTAACACCAGTTTATCCACACCCAATGGTCTCTCCATTGACTTCGAGGAGAGGATGTTGTACTGGGCTGATGCCTCACAGTAAGTGGCGAGGGATTACTGTATTCATGATACTTAGAGGTTATCACATGGTTTGTCTCGTATCAGGCCAGGTATCATGCCCCCAAGTGTCCGTATCAGTGTCTGATACTGGCACGCGGGGGCATGATACTGGGCCTTTTCCAGTATCATTCATGGGCGGTTTCTAGGGTACAGGGCCAATTAATACTGTAGTATGTGATAAGTGAAGTTATCACTTATCACATATTGTGTGAAAAGTGATAACTTATCACTTATAACTTATCACATATTGTGTGATAAGTGATAACTTATCACTTATAACTTATCACACAATATGTGATAAGTGATATTATCACTTATCACACATTGTGTGATAAGTGAAGTTATCACTTATCACAGATTGTGTGATAAGTGAAGTTATCACTCATCACATATTGTGTGATAAGTGAAGTTATAACTTATAACACAATATGTGATAAGTGAAGTTATCACTTATCACATATTGTGTGATAAGTGAAGTCATCACTTATCACAGATTGTGTGATAAGTGAAGTCATCACTTATCACAGATTGTGTGATAAGTGAAGTTATCACATCACAGATTGTGTGATAAGTGAAGTTATCACATCACAGATTGTGTGATAAGTGAAGTTATCACATCACATATTGTGTGATAAGTGAAGTCAGCACTTATCACATATTGTGTGATAAGTGAAGTCAGCACTTATCACAGATCGTGTGATAAGTGAAGCAGCACTTATCACAGATCGTGTGATAAGTGAAGTCAGCACTTATCACATATTGTGTGATAAGTGAAGTCATCACTTATCACATATTGTGTGATAAGTGAAGTTATCACTTATCACACATTGTGTGATAAGTGAAGTTATCACTCATCACATATTGTGTGATAAGTGAAGTTATAACTTATAACACAATATGTGATAAGTGAAGTCATCACTTATCACAGATTGTGTGATAAGTGAAGTTATCACATCACATATTGTGTGATAAGTGAAGTCAGCACGTATCACATATTGTGTGATAAGTGAAGTCATCACTTATCACATATTGTGTGATAAGTGAAGTCATCACTTATCACAGATTGTGTGATAAGTGAAGTCATCACTTATCACATACTGTGTGATAAGTGAAGTCATCACTTATCACATATAATGTGATAAGTGAAATTATCACTTATCACATATTGTGTAATAAGTGAAGTCATCACTGATCACATATTGTGTGATAAGTGAAGTCATCACTGATCACATAGTGTGTGATAAGTGAAGTTATCACTTATAACATATTGTGTGATGAGTGAAGTTATCACTTATCACAAATTGTGTGATAAGTGATAACTTATCACTTATAACTTATCACACAATATGTGATAAGTGAAGTTATCACTTACCACATATTGTGTGATAAGTGAACAGATTGTGTGATAAGTGAAGTTATCACGTATCACAGATTGTGTGATAAGTGAAGTTATCACGTATCACAGATTGTGTGATAAGTGAAGTTATCACGTATCACAGATTGTGTGATAAGTGAAGTTATCACGTATCACAGATTGTGTGATAAGTGAAGTTATCACTTATCACACAATATGTGATAAGTGAACTTATCACTTACCACATATTGTGTGATAAGTGAACAGATTGTGTGATAAGTGAAGTTATCACGTATCACAGATTGTGTGATAAGTGAAGTTATCACGTATCACATATTGTGTGATAAGTGAAGTTATCACTTATCACACAATATGTGATAAGTGAAGTTATCACATACGTATTGTGTGATAAGTGAAGTTATCACTTATCACATATTGTGTGATAATTGAAGTTATCACAAACTACAGTATTAATTGGCCTGTACCCTAGAAACTGCCCATGAATGATACGGGAAAAGGCCCAAATGATACTGTGTCAAAGCCCAGGGCAGTGATACTGATAAAATATAGAGTTTAACCATGTCCAGTATCAGACCCCCGTAGCTGTCCACTCAGAGTGCGCTGCTCTGGTATCGTGCATGTGAAACAACCAATCAGAGAACAGCGCACGAGCGTGAACACACAGTTTATGTCATCAACTTTCGATCTCAGCCTGATACTGACACTTGGGGGCATGATACCTGGCCTGATACCAGACAAACCATGTGATAACCTATAATTAAAGGGTTTCTAATTGACTCCATTTTACCGCAGAGACAAAATCGAACGCTCGACGCTGACAGGCGCAAACAGGCAAGTGATCGTGATGGGTGTGCAGTACCCCTTTGCCATGACAGTCTTCAAGCAGGACATCTTCTGGACCGACTGGACGGAAAGGGGTGTCTTCCGGGCAGGGAAAGATGATGGCTCCGGTGTCACCGTGTTGGCCCAAGATCTTCAGTACCGACCTAACGATATTCACGTCTTCGCCGCATCCAAGCAGGAGAGTTGCTCCAGTTTCTGCATGCAGTTCAACGGCGGATGTAGCCATGTTTGTATATCCGGTAAGACAGAATGATAGGATATCCTAGTGTCCATTTTCTAGAAAATCACAGTGTTTTATATTTTTAAGCCAAATATAAGCTAGTTCAAGTGGTTAGCGCGAAGGACTCACAGCTAGGAGACCTGAGTTCAATTCCACCCTCGGCCATCTCTGTGTGGAGTTTGCGTGTTCTCCCCGTGCATGCGTGGGTTTTCACCAAATAGCCAAACTTTAGGTTCCTGGGACAGGAAGTACAAGAAACCTTTTTTTCCTTAATTCAGGATTGCTATCAACGTCAATTTTGGGAATAGGTGGTTAGGGAATTCTTCCAAATCCTCATCAGGTGTCATAGTAGGAGCTTGTTAAAATATGAATAATTATATTATTAATATATAACGCAAAAATACAACATTTCCAAAAATGTATTTTGGCTGATGAACATAATATATAGAATCATACATGCATTATAATGTAATTACAATTATAAAATAAATTATAGTTTTTATAAATAATAATAATATAATAATAATAATTTCTCCGGGTACTCCGGTTTCCTCCCACATTCCAAAAACATGCTAGGTTAATTAGCGACTCCAAATTGTCCATAGGTATGAATGTGAGTGTGAATGGTTGTTTGTCTATATGTGCCCTGTGATTGGCTGGCCACCAGTCCAGGGTGTACTCTGCGTCTTGCTCGAAGACAGCTGGGATAGGCTCCAGCACCTTCCGCGACCCTCGTGAGGAAAAGCGGTAGAAAATGAATGAATAATAATAGTAGCATTTGCTTAAATATGAATATTTCTGGGGCCGCACGGTGGACTTGTGGTTAGCATGTAACACACAGATCGGAAAGACCTGGATTTGACTCTCCGCTTTGGCATCTCTGTGTGGAGTTTGCATGTTCTCCCCGTGCATGCGTGGGTTTTCTCCGGGTACTCCGGTTTCCTCCCACATTCCAAAAACATGCTAGGTTAATTGGCGACTCCAAATTGTCCATAGGTATGAATGTGAGTGTGAATGGTTGTTTGTCTATATGTGCCCTGTGATTGGCTGGCTGGCCACCAGTCCAGGGTGTACCCCACCTCTCGTACGAAGACAGCTGGGATAGGCTCCAGCACCCCCTGCACCCTCATGAGTATGAATGAATGAATGTTTAAGTTTAGCATGGCGATAAAAAAAAGTGGTTAGCGCGCAGGCCTCACAGCTAGGAGACCCGAGTTCAATCACACCCTCGGCCATCTCTGTGCGGAGTTTGCATGTTCTCCCCGTGCATCCGTGGGTTTTCTCCGGGTACTCCGGTTTCCTCCCACATTCCAAAAACATGCTAGGTTAATTTAGCGACTCCAAATTGTC
Organism: Doryrhamphus excisus; assembly: GCF_030265055.1. Taxonomy (NCBI): domain Eukaryota; kingdom Metazoa; phylum Chordata; class Actinopteri; order Syngnathiformes; family Syngnathidae; genus Doryrhamphus; species Doryrhamphus excisus. Next base: position 10,264,442 of record NC_080487.1, on the reverse strand, counting down.
CATAGGTATGAATGTGAGTGTGAATGGTTGTTTGTCTATATGTGCCCTGTGATTGGCTGGCAGTAGGATAAGCGGTAGAAAATGAATAAATTAATGAATATAAGATAAGAGTAAATGAATATTTTTGTTATTCATATCAATGAAAAAAAGTGCATTGTTATGCTAATTGGCTAAAAACCCTTCAAGACTTTTTTCCAGTGGATGCATGTCTCTGTTTATGGGATGATGGGAAGAAAAGCTCTGACTTGCTTGAGGTGGGAGCCGTTTGGCGCCACCTGTTGCTTTGTACATAATACGCATGCAACTAAGTTGGGCCTCTTCTATCCGAACAGGCCCAGTCGGACCAGAGTGTCAGTGCCCCCATGAGGGCAAGTGGTACTTGGCCAATAATGGCAAAGACTGCATCCAAGACAACGGCAAGCGCTGCCAGCCCGACCAGTTCACATGTCTCAGCGGCAAGTGCATCAAAGCTAGCTGGAAGTGTGACGGCTACGACGACTGCAAGGACAACACGGATGAGCTGGAGCGAGTGTGCGGTGAGGGGGCTTGCGTACTCTCTTACGGTTCAAAATCCACGCAAACCGAAAATACAACTTCTACTACTACTCGATCGCAGCTTTCCATACCTGTTCGAGTTCGCAATTCACCTGCGACAACGGTCGCTGCGTGCCGCTCAGCTACGCCTGCGACTACATGGACGACTGCGGCGACAACAGCGACGAGGACGGGTGCCCGTTCCCGACTTGTAACCCCGACACCGAGTTCACCTGCGGGAATGGACGATGCATCAGTGCCTCTTTTGTCTGCGACGGCTACAACGACTGTCGTGACAACGCCACCTCAGATGAAATTAACTGCCGTTAGTCTTAATTATTATTTATCGATAATTACACGTTTGCTACTGTGTATCAGTTTCTGGTACTTAACCTTTATTGACCTTTCCCAGCTGACAGGAAGTGTCCGTCAGACATGATCAAATGTGACACCACCAATATCTGCATCTATCCCAACAAACTGTGCGACGGGTACAACAACTGCGGCGACAACAGCGACGAAAACCCTCTTTTCTGTGGTAAACAAATCATCACTTTTTACCGGAAGTCTGGCAGTGGGTTCTAAAAGTTCTAAAAATGTCGATTTGTGTCGCAAAAACCCCGATCAGAGAGTCGTACGTGCCCTTCTGACGAGTTCCAGTGCGATGTCGGCAAATGCATCCCCACCTCTTGGGTGTGTGACTACTACGACGACTGCACTGACGGTACTGATGAACCCCCCACATGCGGTGAGTTTATTTGAATCCGATATTTGACACATGGTTGATTCATGACTTATGTCAGCTCTCCTTCCTGTGTTAAAGAACATATTGTGAGAACTTGCAGCGCCAGCCAGTTCACGTGTACCAACGGAAACTGCATCCCTCAGTCCATGGTCTGTGACGGCAACAACGACTGCTGGGACAGTAGTGACGAGGCTCCGGAGCTGGATTGTGGTTAGATTGCACTTTTTAATCACAAGATTGTGTTGATAGCTTTTAATATTAGATTACACTCATACAATTATATTACTGCATTGAGTCAGAAACTTTAATAATGTTCTCAATCAGAAATCACTCCACACTCTTTATTGCTCTCTGGTTCTACCATATCTTACTTATTGTGTGGAAATATGGGCTAATAACTATAAAAGCAATCTTCACTCTTCTCTAAATGTACTGCAAAAAAGGCCAGTAAGGATAATTCATAATGCCGCCTACAGAGAACATACTAACTCCTTATTTCTAAAATCACAAATACTTCAACTTGCTGATATAGTTCATCTTTAAACAGCTAAAATAATGCATAAGGCTAAAAAATAACCAATAACCAAACTTTTTTAAATTAAAAAATGAAAAAAAAAAAATTAAAAATAATAATAAAATAAAAAAACATTTTAGGAAAGCAGGAAGTGAACAAATGTAACAGTTACTGATGACTTGCTATGGTACCATTATGTCATTGTATGGTCATATCACCTTGTACTTTGGTATGTGACAAAAATTTAATTTTATTTAATTTTATTTAATTTTATTTAATTTTATTTAATTTTATTTAATTTTATTTAAATGTAACTATATTAAACTATATTAGGAAAGCAGGAAGTGAAGCAGGAACAAATGTAACAGTTACTGATTGTAAAAGTACCAGATGGAGAGGTAGGATTTAATAAGCTTTGCTTCTTCCAGTTTACCTGCCCTAAAATAATGCATAAGGCTAAATATAACCAATAACCAAACTTTTTTTAATTAAAAAATGAAAAAAATAAATAAATAAATTTTAAAAAATCATAAAATTAAAAAAAATTATATTAGGAAAGCAGGAAGTGAACAAATGTAACAGTTACTAATGACTTACTATGGTACCCATTATGTCATTGTATGGTCACCTCGTACTTTGGTATGTGACAAAAATGTAATTTTATTTTATTTTATTTTATTTTATTTTATTTTATTTTATTTTATTTTATTTTATTTTATTTTATTTTATTTTATTTAAACATTTGTATTGTAACTGTATTAAACTATATTATAAAAAAAAAAACCTTAAACTGTATTATGGAAAGCAGGAAGTGAACAAATGTAACAGTTACTGATTGTAAAAGTACCAGATGGAGGGGTAGGATTTAATAAGCTTTGCTTCTTCCTACTCCTTTTGGACATGTGGAACTGTGAACTGATTATGTGTACTCTTGTCTGCAGGTCAGCGTACATGCAGTTCGAACCAGTTTACCTGCCCTACCTGGTACCCGGGTCATCCGCGATGCGTGACCTTAAACTTAGTATGTGACGGGGAGAAAGACTGCGCTGATGCAGCCGATGAGCTCCAAAACTGCCCCAATCGGACCTGCCACATGAACGAGTTTGCCTGTGCAAACGGCCTTTGCATCTACCTCCCGTTCCAGTGAGTAAAATATATGCATATGTTGATATTATCACCAAAAAGAAATCAAGTAAATATTGCTTTTTTATCGTAGTTGCGACCGTGTGAATGACTGCGGGGACGGAAGCGACGAGCTGGGTTGTACTTACGACACGTGCAGCAGCATCGAGTTCACCTGCGGCAACGGGGCTTGCATCTTCTCGGCTTACACCTGCGACGGCACCAACGACTGCCTGGACGGTTCGGATGAAGCGGACAGCTTGTGCGTCACGCCGCAGCCCACGTGTGCACCGCATCAGTATTTGTGCAAGTCGGGCGAGTGCATCGACGGGAAGAACGTGTGCAACGGCGTGAAGGACTGCCAGGACAACAGCGACGAAAAAGGCTGCTGTGAGAAACTCGACTCAATAGCTTTTCAAAACACATAATTCATAATTCACTCAAATTTTCATGAAAATTATGTAATGTCACATTATAAACCATATCGCCATTTAATACAGTAGAAACTTATGTGTGTAGAAATATTCCATATCATATTGACATTAAATATTCATTAAAATATTTTCCAAAAATTATTGTACAGTAAAAATGATCAAACCGAGTTTAGAATTATTCTGCCTAGTGGTTATTTTTAGTCCTAATTATTTTATTGAGATGGATTATTTCATTTTATTTTACACTATTTAATATAATTCAATTGCAGCATTATTTAGTTTACTTTTAAATAATTTTATTACATTTTTAATATTATTCTTTTTATTTGCTTTTACATAATTTTAAGTAATTTAATTTACTTTATTACATTTTTAATATTATCCTTTTCATTCGCTTTTACATAATTTTAAGTAATTTAATTTACTTTATTACATTTTCAATATTATCCTTTTCATTCACTTTTACATAATTTTAAGTAATTTAATTTACTTTATTACATTTTTAATATTATCCTTTCCATTCGCTTTTACATAATTTTAAGTAATTTAATTTACTTTATTACATTTTTAATATTATCCTTTTCATTCACTTTTACATTATTTTAAGTAATTTAATTTACTTTATTACATTTTTAATATTATCCTTTCCATTCGCTTTTACATAATTTTAAGTGATTTAATTTACTTTGTTACATTTTTAATACTATCCTTTTCATTCTCTTTTACATAATTTTAAGTAATTAAATTTACTTTATTACATTTTTAATATTATCCTTTTCATTCATTTTTACATAATTTTAAATAATTTATTCAATTTTATTCAATTATATTTAAATGTAAGTAATTTTCAACATAGTTTTTAATTTTATTTATGTTGTAAATTATGTACTTTTAAATAATGTAATGTCATTTTTTTACTATTCAATAATCTTTTTTTAAATGTATTTTATTATATATTATTATTATTTATTATTATTATTATTTATATATTATTATTATATTAGTATTATATATTATTATTTAAAAAAAATAATGAAATAATCAATTCCGTTAAAGACAAGCTTGCCCCTTGTTCTCCCTTTAGGGATCAACGAGTGCAGCAACCCATCAGTCCACCAGTGTGCCCAACTGTGCACGGACACCCCCACCGGCTATTTCTGCTCCTGCAACCCCGGCTACCAACTCATGCCTGACGGCAAAGCCTGTGAGGACCTCAACGAGTGCCTCACCACGCCGTCCGTCTGCAGCCAGATCTGCGAGAACACCGCCGGATCCTATTACTGCAAATGCGCCCCGGGATACCTGCGGGAACCTGATGGGCGTACCTGTCGGCAGAACAGCGGAATCAAACCGTTCTTGTTGTACACCAATCGCTACTACATCCGTAACTTGACCACGGATGGATCTCAGCTCAGCATAGTACTGCAAGGGCTCTCCAATGTAGTGGCTCTGGATTATGATTATTCCGAGAAGATGCTTTATTGGTTCGATGCCGGCGTGGGAAAGATTGAAAGGATGCGTTTTGATGGGAGCGACAGGAAGGTACTTGTGGATAACGGAATCCTCGGAGCAGAAGGTCTGGCGCTTGATTGGGTCGGAAGGTAGGGTTATCATAATTTTACATTTATTTTCCAGAAATTACTTTCTTCAGGTTTTCTTATTGGGGCTGCACGGCGGTCGAGTGGTTAGCACGCAGACCTCACAGCTAGGAGACCAGGGTTCAATTCCACCCTCGGCTATCTCTGTGTGGAGTTTGCATGTTCTCCCTGTGCATGTGTGGGTTTTCGTCGGGTACTCCGGTTTTCTCCCACATTCCAAAAACATGCTAGGTTAATTGGTGACTCCATAGGTTAATTAACTCCAATTAACTCCATAGTTAATTGGTGATACCATAGGTATGAATGTGAGCCCATATATAAATAAAACGGGGCTGCACGGTGGTCGTGTGGTTAGCTATTATGACATGATAACAAAAACGGCTCGAGTGGTTAGCACACAGACCTCACAGCTAGGACACCCGGGTTCAATTCCACCCTCGGCCATCTCTGTGTGGAGTTTGCATGCTCTCACCGTGCATGCGTGGGTTTTCGCCGGGTACTCCGGTTTCCTCCCACATTCCAAAAACATGCTAGGTTAATTAGCAACTCCAAATTGTCCATAGGTATGAATGTGAGTGTGAATGGTTGTTTGTCTATATGTGCCCTGTGATTGGCTGGCCACCAGTCCAGGGTGTATCTCGCCTCTCGACCATAGAAAGCACCCCCCGCAACCCTTGTGAGGATAAGAGGTAGAAAATGAATGAATGTATTGCAGTATTTGATTTGACTAATAATAGGCTATAGTCAACCACAAGACAGCGATCAATTAATTAATGTATGAATTTTTGAAACTTAATGACTGTATTATGGACTGAGTGGTTAGCGTGCAGGCCACACAGCTAGAAGACCTGAGTTCGATTCCACCCTCGGCCATCTCTGGCCGGGTTTTCTCCGGGTACTCCGGTTTCCTCCCACATTCCAAAAACATGCTAGGTTAATTGGCGACTCAAAATTGTCCATAGGTATGAATGTGAGTGTGAATGGTTGTTTGTCTATATGTGCCCTGTGATTGGCTGGCGACCAGTCCAGGGTGTAGCCCGCCTCTCGCCCCAAGACAGCTGGGATAGGCTCCAGCACCCCCTCGACCCTTGTGAGGAAAAGCGGTAGAAAATTAAGAAATTAAGGTTTCTTATTGGTTAAAATTGCCTCACAGTTAGAAATGAGTGTTTTTTTCTTGCACTGCAGGAAGTTGTACTGGGTGGACAGTTACTACGGCGCCGTCCATGTGATGGAGTTGGATGGGCGTTACATGAAGAAGCTGATCACCGGCCACTTCACAAACGGAAACGACACTTATACCATTACCCGACCTCGTGCCGTGGCGGTGAACCCCAAATATGGGTACATGCAAATATGAATCATCCACAATTGTGATATCAGCGAAGCACGGATGATTCATTAGTTTCTCCGTTTTTACAGATGGCTGTACTGGACCGACTGGGCCGACACTCCGTATATCGGCAGGGCAGGCATGGATGGAAGAAATGTCACCGCCATTATAACAGCCAAACTGGAGTGGCCCAATGCTTTGACTATAGACTACACCACCAATAAGATCTTCTTTGCTGATTCCCACCTTAACTTCTTAGAGTGAGTTCACATATAAGTCACTCGTCTGATTCCTAGTGTCTAATCTATCACTTATTTACCCTTTGCAGCTTTGCAGACATGGATGGCAAGAATCGACACCGAGCTATTGCTGGTTCATTGCCGCATGTTTTTGCAATGTCGCTCTTTGAGGACGTGGTGTACTGGACAGATTGGAACACGCACAACCTGGAAAAGGCTCATAAATACACCGGTGAAGGTCGCGTGGTCATGGGCAACAACACACACCGACCTTATGACCTTCATGTGGTCCATCCGTACAGGCAACCAAAAAGTAAGATACTTTGTACACAGATGGGCAAATGTATTTGTTAATGGTAATGGTTTTATTTCATTTGAACATGCATCAGATTACAATTGAATGCATCCCATAATCAGTTCACAGTTCCACATGTCCAAAAGGAGTAGGAAGAAGCAAAGCTTATTAAATCCTACCCCTCCATCTGGTACTTTTACAATCAGTAACTGTTAAATTTGTTCACTTCCTGCTTTCCTAATATAGTTTAAGGTGTGTTTGTTTTTTTAATTTAATTTTAATTTTAATTTTAATTTTAATTTTAATTTTAATTTTAATTTTAATTTTAATTTTAATTTTTGTCACACACCGAAGTACGAGGTGGTATGACCATACAATGACATAATGGGTACCATAGTAACTGTCAATATATATATATATATATATATATATATATATATATATATAGCCCATCATGACTGGACAAAGCTTATTAAATCCTACCCCTCCATCTGGTACTTTTACAATCAGTAACTGTTACATTTGTTCACTTCCTGCTTTCCTAATATAATGTAATTGTTTTTTATATTTAATTAAATTTTTGTCAATTAATTTAAGTTTTAAGTTTTAATTTTTTTAATTTGTGCATTGTTTGAGGGTCTTACTCAATCCATTCCATAGTTCGATTCCACATACTTGAAATGCTATGGCTTTTTAACGTAGTCCTAGTATATAAGTGTTTCAAATGTACTTCTTCCCTGAGATCATATCTCTCCTCTCTTGTAGAGAAGTATTGGATGACATTTTTAGCTAATTGGTTTTATTTCATTTGAACATGCATCAGATTCCAATTGAGTGCATCCCATAATCAGTTCACAGTTCCACATGTCCGGAAGAAGCAAAGTTTATTAAATCCTACCCCTCCATCTGGTACTTTTACAATCAGTAACTGTTACATTTGTTCACTTCCTGCTTTCCTAATATATTTTTAATTTTTAATTTTTAATTTTTAATTTTTAATTTTTAATTTTTAATTTTTAATTTTTAATTTTTAATTTTTAATTTTTAAGTTTTAATTTTTAAGTTTTAATTTTTAATTTTTAATTTTTAATTTTTAATTTTTAATTTTTAATTTTTAATTTTTTTTACGTGCATTGTTTGAGGGTTTTACTCAATCCATTCAGTGTTTCAAATGTAGTTCTTCCCTGAGATCATATTTCTCCTCTCTTGTAGAGAAGTATTGGACAACATTTTTTTCATTAAGGAGTGGGAAAGGAGGACACAAACAATAGCAACACTAGCATAGCTCTGTGAGCTAGTGCTAACATTACAATCACATTTTAACAACAACTTCATGCTAGGTTCAGGTTCAGGTTCTGACCTGGACAGTAGCTCATAATCTAATCTACTTCCTACGTTGCAGGTGAGAACCCCTGCTCGTCCCACACCCTGACCTGTAGTCATCTGTGTCTGATTGGGCCGGGTGGTCAGAAAGCCACGTGTGAGTGTCCGGATAACTTTATCGGCATATCTGTGGGTTTCAAGATCCAGTGTGTTGCCGACTGCTCCAGCACCCAGTTCCGTTGCGGGGACAATGAGAGGTCTGAAAGCATATTTTTGGTCATGTAACTTAGAACCAAAGACCTAATGATAATATATCATTAGGTGTATTCCTATATGGTGGAAGTGCGATGGCCAATCAGACTGTGGAGACGGCTCAGATGAACCTCAGACCTGCCCTCCACGTTTTTGTCCCATTGGCCGCTTCCAATGTAAAGACGGAAACTGCACCTATCCTGGCTTCATCTGTGACGCCCATCCAGATTGTCCCGATGGTTCCGATGAGGACGCCGTTCTCTGCAGTATGTCTACTCACAACTTTATTTGGTAATGGTAATGGTAATGGTAATGGTAATGGTAATGGTAATGGTAATGGTAATGGTAATGGTAATGGTTTGATTTCATTTGAACATGCATCAGATTACAATTGAATGCATCCCATAATCAGTTCACAGTTCCACACAGTTCTACTTTTACAATCAGTAACTGTTACATTTGTTCACTTCCTGCTTTCCTAATATAGTTTAAGTTTAAGTATACATTTTTTTTTAAATAATAATATAATAATAAATGTAATTTAATTTAATTTAATTTTTGTCACGTACCGAAGTACGAGGTGATATGACCATCCAATGACATAATGGGTACCATAGTAACTGTCAATATAGTGATATATATATATATATATATATATATATATATATATATATATATATATATATATATATATATATATATATATATATATATATATATATATATATATATATATATATATAGCACATCATGACTGGACAAAGTTTATTAAATCCTACCCCTCCATCTGGTACTTTTACAATCAGTAACTGTTTTTTTATATTTTATTTAATTTCATTTTATTTTATTTTATTTTTGTCACGTACCGAAGGTGATATGACCATACAATGACATAATGAGTACCATAGTAACAGTCAATATAGTGATGTATATATGGTACTTTTACAATCAGTAACTGTTACATTTGTGCACTTCCTGCTTTCCTAATATAATTTAATTAAAAAATAATAATTTAATAAAAAAATAATTTAATTAAAAACATAATTCAATTAAAAATATATTTAATTGAAAAATATATTTAATTGAAAAATATATTTAATTGAAAAAAATAATTTAATAAAAAAATAATTTAATTTAATTTAATTTAATTTTTGTCATGTACCAAAGTACGAGGTGATATGACCATCCAATGACATAATGGGTACCATAGTAAGTGTCAATATAGTGATATATATATAGCACATCATGACTGGTTCAAGACTCTTCATCCTTGTATTTAGCAAACATCAACTGCTTGTATTGTTTCTTGAATTGGCTCATCGTTGTGCATTGTTTGAGGGTCTTACTCAATCCATTCCATAGTTTGATTCCACATACTGAAATGCTATGGCTTTTTAACGTAGTCCTAGCATAGAAGTGAAAAAATGAAGCATTATGAGTTTTCAAATTGCTCTAGGTGACCACCGATGCGAAGTCAACCAGTTCCAATGCAAGAACAAGATGTGCATCCCCATGTCCTGGCACTGCGACGGCTCCAAAGACTGCTCTGACGGCAGCGACGAGGACGCCGAGACCTGCGCCAAGAGAACCTGCCGACCGGGCGACTTCCAATGCGCCAATGGCAACTGTCTGCCATCCAGCTATGTCTGCGACGCGCAGGACGACTGCGGCGACGGATCGGACGAACCTTACGAAACCTGCAGTGAGTAACGCGGACTTTGCTGCTTTTTTTCTCCAACGTCTACTCACCCTTCTGATCTTCCTCTCTTAGTGGGCCCGGACTACAAGTGCGATGAAACCGAGTTCTCCTGCAAAACAAACTACCGCTGCATTCCTCAATGGGCAAGATGCGACGGCACCAACGACTGCATCGATAACAGTGACGAGCAAGGCTGCGGTCAGTGCTACAAACCACATGACCATGCGTGTTTAACGACCACGAAACTCCATTCAGTAGCCTTTATATCTCTCCAACAGAGGAGGTGACCTGCGACCCACAGGGCGATTTCCGTTGCGACAACCACCGCTGTGTCCCCATCCGCTGGAAGTGCGACGGCACCAACGACTGCGGCGACGGCTCGGATGAAAGAGACTGCCGTGCGCTACATTTCTTCCATTTTACCGACACATGATTTCATAAAAAAAATGACTCATGAAAAACTGTGTGATTCCAGAGCCCAGGCCTTGCACAGAGAGCGAGTTCCGATGCGACAACGCGCAGTGCATCCCCGGGAAGTGGGTGTGCGACCATGATAATGACTGCGGGGACAACTCGGATGAGCGAGACTGTGGTAAGCAGAATAAACACACATGCATTGGAGGTTAGAAAGCATTAATATTAATATTAATATTAATATTAATATTAATATTAATATTAATATTAATATTAATATTAATATTAATATTAATATTAATATTAATATTAATATTAATATTAATATTAATATTAATATTAATATTAATATTAATATTTATTATAATTAATTTAAAAATAATTATTTTATTTTATTTTATTTTTATTATATTTTTGGTCATGTAACGTAGAACCAAAGACCTAATTAATATTCATATTAATATTAATATTCATATTCATATTCATATTCATATTAAGATATAACATTAATATCAATATAGCTATCGCTATTGCTATCGCTATTAATATCAATATTAGTATTAATGTTATATTAATATATATAATAATAGTAATGTTATATTAATATTAATATATATAATAATAATGATATTATATTATTATATTCTGCATCATACATTGGTAGTGTATTGTCTGGTTGATGCGGCACAATACTCTTACTGTAGTACTGTAGCTATATATGCAGTATATGTATTTACATTCCAGCAGCCATTTTTATTCATTCATTCATTCATTTTCACGAGTGTCGCAGGGGTGCTGGAGCCTATCCCAGCTGTCTTCAGGCAAGAGGCGGGGTACACCCTGGACTGGTGGCCAGCCAGCCAATCACAGGGCACATATAGACAAACAACCATTCACACTCACATTCATACCCATGGACAATTTGGAGTCGCCAATTAACCTAGCATGTTTTTGGAATGTGGGAGGAAACCGGAGTACCCGGAGAAAACCCACGCATGCACGGGGAGAACATGCAAACTCCACACAGAGATGGCCGAGGGTGGAATTGAACCCGGGTCTCCTAGCCGTGAGGTCTAACCACATGACCACCCAATCATGAAAAACTATATTAAAAAATGCTGCATACAACACATATGTATTTATTCCACTACAGGAGATATGTCATGTTACACATATCGGTATCGACAATTGAGAGTTGTACAAAATATCAGCTAAAATATCGGTTTTCGGCAAAAAAGCCAAGATCTGACATCCGTAGTCATTTTAGTAATTGAAATAATAAAGAAAAAAACATGTTTTTTTAAAGTTGTAATATAAGAAACAAACAAAATAACAAAGAAACTTTTTGTAGAATTTTGGGAAATTTAGGTTGCAGAAAAAGTTGTAATGTTATGTTGAGAATGAAGTCAAAATATCATCAGAATAAATTCATTCATTTTCGACCACTTATCCTCACGAGGGTCGCGGGGGTGCTGGAGCCTATCCCAGCTGTCTTCAGGCGAGAGGCGGGGTACACCCTGGACTGGTGGCCAGCCAATCACAGGGCACATATAGACAAACAACCATTCACACTCACATTCATACCAATGGACAATTTGGAGTCCCACATTTTTGGAATGTGGGAGGAAACCGGAGTACCCGTGCGTGCAAACCACTTGTCCACCGTGCAGCTGGAATAAATTCATAATTGACAAAAAAATTTCTAAGAAGAGAGTAAAAGCGGTAGAAAATGAATGAATGAAGTTGAAATAGTTGGTGGGTCAAACATGTAGTAATATGAGAAAAAAAGAATCTGAATTTGATAGCACACAGTTTAAATTTAAAAAAGACGTGTTTGTCAGTCCCCTCAAGTTGTGCATCAAATTTTGTGATTTGGCTAAATTAAGTGTAAACATCGATATTTCCGATGGGTGTCACAATAGTTTTGTTCACAAATTGTATGCCACCATACTTCCAGAGTTGCAGACATGTCGTCCAGGCTTGTTCCAATGCGACTCGGGTCATTGCATCCCGTCTGTGCTGCAGTGCGACGGCCGTCCTGACTGTCAGGATCTATCAGACGAGACCAAATGTCGTAAGTCAATCAAGTCAAATTGTTCCACAGTCAGTTCATTTTTAACAACATATTTTGGTACATAATTCGTATTCTATCTCCCTCTCAGCCACTCGTTACCCGGGAGGTCGTTGGTGCCCACAGGGGCAATTCGAGTGTGCCAACCATCTGTGTCTGTCCCCGAGCTGGGTGTGTGACGGCAATGACGACTGCGGCGACGGCTCTGATGAACAGCTAGCTTTATGCCGTGAGACTTACAGTCCATAACATAGTAAACATCATTCATGAGAAGCTATTAATAAAACGGCTTTGTGTGTCTTTCTAACAGTGAACATCACCTGTGAGATGCCATCGAGATTCCGCTGTGCCAACGGATACTGTGTCTACTCCGGCTTGCTGTGCAACCAGAATGATGACTGTGGAGATGGCAGTGACGAGAAGGAGGAGCTATGTATGCACTAACATATCCGTTAAACAAACGTAAACATATTTTAGCAGAAAAAATATATATATATTAATATATATTGTATTTTTTTATTAATTTTTAAAAAAATGCAAATAATTAATACATTGAATTTATAAATAATTTAGTTGATTTAGTTCAAGATAATTTAATTAATTAAATATTATGTCAACATTTCTAAGTGCAAATTATACCTTAAATACCTAAATAATTTAGTGTTGTTTTATTACCTTTTATTTAAAAACTATTAACAAAATATTTAATAAATAATTTATTGAATAAAAAAAAATTTAAATCAATAATTTGCAATAAGATAAATTAAATAAATTCAATGTTATTGCAACATACTACAATAATTTAGTTAAGGAAAATTCTAATGAATATATTGCTGTATGAATATTTGCAAGAATTCATTAGATTTTGCTCAATAGAATAAGAGTTAATTTCTCTCACAATGGGAAAATTTGGTATTTTTAATAGAAAAATAAGAAAAAAAGGAATTAAAAATAAATAAAAATTGAAAACATTTAAAAATAAATTAAAATAAAAATTTTAATTTAAAAATAATTTAGTTGATTTAGTTCAAGATAATTTAATTAATTAAATATTATGTCAACATTTTTAAGTGCAAATTATACCTTAAATTCCGAAATAATTTAGTGTTGTTTTATTACCTTTTATTTAAAAACTATTAACAAAATATTTAATAAATAATTTACTGAATAAGAAAAAATAAATCAATAATTTGCAAGGAGATAAATTAAATTAATTCAATGTTATTGCAACATACGACTAATAAAAATACATTTTATTAGTAAATAATTTAGTTAAGTAAAATTCTAATGAATATATTGCTGTATGAATATTTACAAGAATTCATTCTCTCACAGTGGGAAATTTTTTAATGCAAATAATTAATACATAAGCAGTAGAAAATGAATGAATGAATTTATGAATAATTTAGTTGATTTAGTTCAAGATAATTTATATTTATATTTTTTACAAGAAAATAAACAATGGGATTTTTTAATGCAAATAATTATTACATTGAATTTATGAATAATTTAGTTTATTTAGCTCAAGATAATTTAATTAATTAAATGTTATGTCAACATTTTTAAGTGCAAATTATACCATAAATACCTTAAATTCCGAAATAATTTAGTGTTGTTTTATTACCTTTTATTTAAAAACTATTAACAAAATATTTAATAAATAATTTATTTAATTAATAGAAATAAAATCAATAATTGCATTAAGCTAAATTAAATTAATTCAATGTTATTGCAACATAATAATAAAAATACATTTTATTAGTAAATAATTTAGTTAAGTAAAATTCTAATGAATATATTACTGTATGAATATTTGCAAGAATTCATTAAGTGGTGCTCAATAGAATAAGAGTTTTAATTTCTCTCACAATGGGAAAATTTGGTATTTTTAATAGAAAAATAAAAAAAGGAATAAAAAAAATAAATACAAATTAAAATAAATAAATAAATAAATAAAAAATTTAAAAAAAACTATGTACATAATGATCAAATATAATAATATATAATATAATATATAATAAAGAAATATGTATTGTATTGTCGATCTATTGTTATATGGATGATTAATCAATTGTATATACCCATAAGCGTACTCTATATGTGATAAATTGAAGTTCAAGCTAGACTTACCGGCAGGTTGCGGCCTCACCAAAGATTAGTCTGAGCACCGCTAATACCTCCTGACCTTTGCCCTTTAAGGCCATGGGAAATGGGAAATGACAAAAACGGCATCAGTGTCTGCGGTTGAACACAACAAAGCCGTACGAAAAAAAAATAAAAACCTACAAGAGATATGAAAATTGTATGGAATTGTTGCACAATCAGCTTTAGCAGCAATCACAACAAATTATATTAAATCTGAGGGGAGATTAAATAGCTAGGATTTTGGATGGGAGAAAGAATTATGTGTGTTGCATTCATGTTTGTAGTTTGCGGACTGATTGCTACAAAGTCAAGATGCTGTCTTTTCCAGGCCGCCAGCCCACCCTGCCCCCCTGCACACTGGACCAGTTTAAATGCACCAATGGACACTGTGTGCCTCTGCCCTACGTATGCGACCACAATGACAACTGTGGGGATCGCACCGACGAGTTGGGCTGCAGTAAGTTGCACAAGAACGTTACAGTTGGTCGGACTGGTCCATAATACTGGTTCTCACCCTCGATTTGTGGTTTGTCTCAGATTTCGGCCACGATCGGAATTGTGAGGAAAAGGTTTGCCAACAGAATTGTATCAATCTGAACGGAACCGGTTTCATCTGCTCCTGCCGGCCCGGATACATGGTGGACCCCGACAACACCTACAATTGCCTAGGTATGCACGTGACCTTGAGTTAACCTTCCTCTTGTGTTAGGGTCGGCACCGACCCGGTTTACATTTTAATTTTTTAATGGGCTTGCCACCTGTGCTGTGAACCTCGGGCCCGGTGTGCCAATGGCTACCATGCTAGCACCTAGCAAGTCAGCCTCAAGTACCGAAAAGACTGACGCAGTCCCATAGTGTCCCTACATCATGCCATGTGTCTATTTGCCTTTAGACATGAGTAAATTAGCTTAAATGCTAACATGCTAACGGTTACCATGCTAGCACCTAGCAGGACAGCCTCAGGTCCTGAAAACTTTGGGGCAGCCCCATAGTGTCACCACATCATGCCATGTGTGTATTTGCCTTGAGACATGAGTAAATTAGCTAAATTGCTAACATGATAACGGCTACCATGCCAGCACCTAGCAAGACAGCCTCAAGTCCCAAAAGTGTCCAGGGAGTCCGATAGTGTCCCCACATCATACCATGTGTGTATTTGCCTTTAGACATCAGTAAATTAGCTAAAATGCTAACAGTCATCATGCTAGCACCTAGCAAGAGAGCCTCAAGTTTACAAAGTGCCAAGGTTGTCCTATAACCTCCCTACATCATGCCATGTGTCTATTTGCGTTTAGACATTAGTAAATTAGCTTAAATGTTAACATACTAACGGCTACCATGATAGCACCTGGCAGGACAGCCTCAGGTCTTGAAAAGTTTGGGGCAGCCCCATAGTGTCCCCACATCATGCCATGTGTGTATTTGCCTTTAGACATGCGTAAATTAGCTTAAATGCTAACATGCTAACGGCTACCATGATAGCACCTACTGACAGCCTCAAGTCCCAAAAGTGTCCAGGGAGTCCGATAGTGTCCCCACATCATACCATGTGTGTATTTGCCTTTAGACATGAGTAAATTAGCTAAAATGCTAACAGTCATCATGCTAGCACCTAGCAAGAGAGCCTCAAGTTTGGAAAGTGCCAAGGTTGTCCTATAACCTCCCTACATCATGCCATGTGTGTATTTGCCTTTAGACATGTGTAAATTAGCTTAAATGCTAACATGCTAACGGCTACCATGCTAGCACCTAGCAAGACGGCCTCAAGTCCCAAAAGTGTCCAGGGAGTCCGATAGTGTCCCCACATCATACCATGTGTGTATTTGCCTTTAGACATGAGTAAATTAGCTAAAATGCTAACAGTCATCATGCTAGCACCTAGCAAGAGAGCCTCAAGTTTGGAAAGTGCCAAGGTTGTTTTTAGTGTCTTTTATAGCTGATTTAATACACGGGTCAAAACCGACCCGTTAACATAAGAGATGATACCAGAAAGCTAACACAAGAGGAAGGTTAAATAGAACCAAGTCACAGAAGATCTCTTGTGTTCTCCTCGCTCATGCAGACGTCAATGAGTGCGAGGTGTTCGGCACCTGCCCTCAGCTCTGTAAGAACACCAAAGGCGGCTACGACTGCGAGTGCGCTCCCGGATACCGTCGAGTCGGCAACGGCGATATGTGCGAAGCTGAAGGTGAGGTCTTACATAGAATTGAAGGTCTTACATTCGATTCTAACCAATCTCTACTGATATAACTCTTCTATTTCCTCCTACTAGGCGCCACTCCATTGTTACTTCTACCCGAGAACATTCGTATCCGGAGGTTCAACCTTCAGACGCAAGCCTACCACGACTTCCTCCAGGAGGCCGAGCGCATCGAGGCGATGGACTACGACTGGGATCACAACAACACCGGATTCAGTGAGCGTTTCAAGCGAGAACGTACCAGTTAGGAACTGAACTTACAGAAGTCAACATACCCGATATTTTCCATCAGGTATGGTCTACTTCACCGTGTCCAGCAGGGGCTCCGCCCCAGGCGCCATTAAGAGAGCTTATATACCTTCGCTGGACGACGGCAGCAACAACATTGGAGCTGCTGTTGACCTCGGGATTAAGTACATCACCAGACCCAATGGCATTGCCGTGGACTGGGTGGGCAGGTGAGCTTTGGACCTTAAAAGTGATACTGACGTTTCACTTTTTTGGGGTTTAGAAAGTACTTTTGTGTTGTCTTAGGAACCTGTACTGGGCTGATGGCAGGCTGAGGAGGTTAGAGGTGGCCATGTTGGATGGACGCTACAGGAAACACTTGGTTAAGACTGATCTGGGCGAGCCGTCTGCTGTGGCAGTCAATCCACGACTGGGGTAAGACCAGCAAATAAAATGACAACGGTCTGTATTTATTGTCAGTAAAATGTGGACAATTGACGGTCAGTCAGTCACTGGCCAATTCTCCGATGATTATAACCTTTAAGCCTGTATCTCTATCTCTATCTGTAGTATCTGTATCTCTATCTCAATATGTATCTGTATCTCTATCTCTATCTGTAGTATCTGTAGTATCTGTAGTATCTGTAGTATCTGTATCTCTATCTGTATCTCTATCTGTATCTGTAGTATCTGTATCTGTATCTCTATCTGTGTCTCTATCTGTATCTGTAGTATCTGTATCTCTATCTGTATCTCTATCTGTATCTCTATCTGTATCTGTAGTATCTGTATCTGTATCTCTATCTCTATCTCTATCTCTATCTCTATCTCTATCTCTATCTCTATCTCTATCTGTAGTATCTGTATCTGTATCTCTATCTGTGTCTCTATCTGTATCTCTATCTGTATCTGTAGTATCTGTATCTGTATCTCTATCTGTATCTCTATCTGTATCTGTCGTATCTGTATCATCTGTATCTGTATCTCTATCTGTATCTCTATCTGTATCTCTATCTGTATTTCTATCTGTAGTATCTGTATCTGTATATGTAGTATCTGTATCTGTATCTCTATCTGTATCTCTATCTGTGTCTGTATCTGTAGTATCTGTGTCTGTAGTATCTGTGTCTGTATCTGTATCTGTATCTGTAGTATCTGTATCTGTATCTGTATCTGTATCTGTAGTATCTGTATCTCTATCTCTACCTCTATCTCTATCTCTATCTCTACCTCTACCTCTACCTCTATCTTTATCTGTAGTATCTGTATCTGTAGTATCTGTATCTGTATCTGTATCTGTATCTGTAGTATCTGTATCTGTATATCTGTATCCCTATCTGTATCTGTATCTCTATGTGTATCTGTATCTGTATCTCTATGTGTATCTGTATCTGTATCTCTATGTGAATCTGTATCTGTATCTCTTATCTGTATCTATATCTGTATCTCTATCTGTATCTCTATCTGTATCTCTATCTGTAGTATCTCTATCTGTATTATCTGTATCTGTATCTCTATCCGTATCTCTATCTGTATCTGTATCTGTATCTGTATCTGTATCTGTATCTGTATCTGTATCTGTATCTGTATCTGTATCTGTATCTGTATCTGTATCTGTATCAACATCCACCCAAGCAAAGTACCAATGTTTTTGCAGGATGTTGTACTGGTGTGACCGCGGCGAGGTAGCCAAGATTGAATCTTCTTGGCTGGACGGTCAAGAAAGGAAGGTTCTAGTGTCCAAAAACCTGGGTTGGCTCACCGGTCTCTCCATTGACTTCACCAATAACGACAGAATCTACTGGTCAGACTCCAAGGAGAGCCGCATCGAATCAATTCTACCCTCTGGAGCGGACCGCAGAACTGCAGTCTACATCGGTGAGGACAGTTAAACAACTTTGAAAAAAGGAATGTACAGAATAATTGCATTATTCTTATTTATTCCGTCTTTAGATGTGAGGAGGCCCTTCAGCGTGAATGTGTTTGAGGATCATGTTTACTGGAGCACGCAGAACAAAGGCGAGGTGTTCCGTCAGGACAAGTTCGGCAAGGGTACCAAGACCAAGCTGCTGACAGTCGGGCCCTGGCTGACCCAGGTGTCTGTGTACCAGCAGCAGAGATACAACTCCATCAATAGTAAGAGTATTATTCATTCATTCATTCATTTTCTACCGCTTATCATCACAAGGGTCGCGGGGGTGCTGGAGCCTATCCCAGCTGTCTTCGGACGAGAGGCAGGGTACACCCTGGACTGGTGGCCAGCCAATCACAGGGCACATATAGACAAACAACCATTCACACTCACATTCATACCTGTGGTATCGCCAATTAACTATGGAGTTAATTTGAGTTAATTAACCTATGTAGTCACCAATTAACCTGGCATGTTTTTGGAATGTGGGAGGAAACCGGAGTACCCGGAGAAAACCCACGCATGCACGGTGAGAACATGCAAACTCCACACAGAGATGGCCGAGATTGGGATCGAACCCGGGTCTCCTAGCTGTGAGGCCTGTGCGCTAACCACTCGAGTAATTTTGTTATCATGTTATAATAGCTAACCACACAACCGCCGTGCAGCCCCTGATTTATTTATATAATATATTACATATCTTGGACTGCATGGCGGTCGAGTGGTTAGCGCGCAGACCTCAGAGGCTGGAGACCCGGGTTCAATTCCACCTTCATCCATCTCTGTGTGGAGTTTACATGTTCTCCCCGTGCATGCGTGGGTTTTTCTCCGCGGAATCTGGTTTCCTCCCACATTCCAAAAACATGCTAGGTTAATTGGTGACTCCATAGGTTAATTAACTCCAATTAACTCCATAGTTAATTGGCAATATCATAGGTATGAATGTGAGTGTGATATGTTAAAGATATGTTAAATATTATATCAATAAAACAGGGGCTGCACGGCGGTCGTGTGGTTAGCTATTATGACATGATAACAAAAACGGCTCGAGTGGTTAGCACACAGACCTCACAGCTAGGAGACCCGAGTTCAATTCCACCTTCATCCATCTTTGTGTGGAGTTTGCATGTTCTCCCAGTGCATGCGTGGGTTTTCTCCAGGTACTCCGGTTTCCTCCCACATTCCAAAAACATGCTAGGTTAATTGGCGACTCCAAATTGTCCATAGGTATGAATGTGAGTGTGAATGGTTGTTTGTCTATATGTGCCCTAAATGGTCCTTGTGTTTGCAGTGAAGAACCCATGTAAAGGAACGTGCAGCCACCTGTGTCTACTGCGCCCGGGGGGCTACTCCTGCGCCTGCCCTGAAGGCACCGAATTCGTCCCTGGAAGTAAGACGCAATGTGACGCAGGTATGTCAAACTAGAGACCACAGTTGAAATATGAAATATGAAAATATGAAAATATAAAAATATGAAATATGAAATATGAAATATGAAATATGAAATATGAAATATGAAAATATGAAAATATATAAATATGAAAATATGAAATGTGAAATATGAATTATAAAAATGTGAAATATGAATTATGAAAATGTGAAATATGAAAATGTGAAATATGAAAATGCGAAATATGAAAATGCGAAAATATGAAATATGAAATATGAAATATGAAATATGAAATGTTTTAAATAGAGACGGTGAGTGAGCGTGTTTTTTTTTTTAAGGATTTGACCCACCACCCACCATGCCGCCACCGTGCCAGTGTCAAAATGGCGGCACTTGCTACTTTGATGACAACCAGGCCCTCTGCAAGTACGTAGAATAATATGGATGGTGTGTTAAAAGTAACATTATGTAACATTTATGTCCTCGGTCTCAGGTGTCCTCCAGACTGGAAGGGCGAGTACTGCCAGACGAGCGTATACGACGTCGTGGCATCATCAAGTACATGGACAGAAATACAACATTAGAAATCAATTTGTATTCATTTTTACTCAGCCTCCATTTTTCCTCCTTCATCTGTGCAGTCGGCATTGCCATCGGAGTGACGGTGATCATCCTGCTTCTACTGGTTGTACTGGTTTATGCTGCCAGGAAGAAGTCCAACCTGCTGGCGAGGCTACACGTTAACCTGCACGTTAACCTGCCATCCATGCCCTCCATGCCCTCCATGCCATCCATGCCCTCCATGCCATCCATGCCTTCTATGCCATCCATGCCCAGCTTCTTGAGGTATAATGCACCATTATGTTACATCACTGTAAGCCAGGGGTCTCAAACTCAATTTACCTGGGGGCCACTGGAGCTAGGGTCTGGGCAAGACTGGGCCGCATCAGGTTTTCCAAAAAATAAAAAAAATAAAAAAAATTATTAAAAACAGAAAAATATACAAACTTTTTCAGTGCTTTGGTTCCGATTTTCTACAATAAAAGCTCTGATAAAACATTCCACTGTTCTCAAATATCATAATTTTTATTTTTCTGCACACAATAAGATGAAAAATTAATAAACAAATCAAGAATAAAGAAAATCAATCAATCAGTAATAAATAAATCTAATAATAATAATAAAAAGGCAAATAATAAAAGCTTTAGAAACCACATATAGTTGGTGGGTAGACACAATTTTTTTTTCAGATTAAAATGAACAAAGCATTGAAAGTTGATTTTTTTTAAAATATATTTTTTCTGTTGTTCAGAAAAAGCCAATCTCCAGACCTGTCAAGACTAGAAGACCCTGAACCAAGGTTGAATGCGGTAGGTACAAATGAAAAAAAACAAAAAAACAAGCGTCACTGTGCTTGATGGATCTTCTTTGACGTTCGCCGACTTTCCGTTGCCAGGTTCCGTGTATGTCCTTGGTGGAGACGGAGCAGAAGAATTTTGAGAATCCATCCTATGAGGCTGAAAAACAAGCCGGTAGTCGAAGCGTGCCGACCACTGTTGCACCCGATGGAAGCGCCAAGGTCAATAAAACGACACAATTGCGGTGTTTTTTGTATTTTGTATTTTATTTATTTTTATGTCATATTTCTACAGAAGAGTATCATGAATCCACTGTACATGGAGGAGGAGGAGGAGGAGCCCAAAAGAATGAGTAAACCTGCCATCAAGGTGATTCCAAAATATTCACCTCCATTTTTCCCTTTAATATTTGCAGTCTTCTTTATTATTTTTATTTTTATTTTTATTTTTATTTTTATTTTTATTTTTATTTTTATTTTTATTTTTATTTTTATTTTTATTTTTATTTTTATTTTTATTTTTATTTTTATTTTTATTTTCTGCCGCTTTTCCTCACGAGGGTCGCGGGGGTGCTGGAGCCTATCCCAGCTGTCTTCGGGCGAGAGGCGGGGTACACCCTGGACTGGTGGCCAGCCAATCACAGGGCACATATAGACAAACAACCATTCACACTCACATTCATACCTATGGACAATTTGGAGTCACCAATTAACCTAGCATGTTTTTGGAATGTGGGAGGAAACCGGAGTACCCGGAGAATTGAACCTTGGTCTCCTAGCTGTGAGGTCTGCGCGCTAACCACTAGACCACCGTGCCGCAATTTTTATTTTTATTTTTATTTTTATTTTTATTTTTATTTTTATTTTTATTTTTATTTTTATTTTTAGTTTTATTTTTAGTTTTAGTTTTAGTTTTAGTTTTAGTTTTAGTTTTAGTCTTATTTCATTTCCGAGGCCTGAAATGAACTCTTTTTACTGACCTTGACAGGAGGCGTTTGAGAACCCGGCGTACACCGAAAATTCCGACATCACTTCACTACCTTCTAGCACTCAGGTAACCATGGAAACACCTGCAGAAAATGTTTAACTTCCAGTGCGGCACATTTTAATATCAAAATGGCCCCTGTGCCGCAGTTTGGACACCCCTGCTGGCATGTTTGTGTTCATTTTTTAATGTGATCTGGTTTATTTACAGAACATTGAACCCATCGAGGATGAGGGATTTGTGTCTTTTAAAAACCCGGTGTACACGGTAAGTGTATGATTTAGGTTTAATACAAATAATATTATTATATTAATAATATTTTTATTAATTTATTTTATTAATAATATTATTATAATATTGTTTGGTTTTGGGTGTAGTTTATGATCTAGGTGGAGTGTTTTTTTGTTGCTGTTTCTTAGTTTTTTTGTGTGGAGAAGGAAAAAAAACAAGTGTATACTAATAATTCTTTAACTTTTGTAATTCCAGAAGCCCACTGATAATTCCGACATCTAACATGGAGTCAACACATTTGTTTTCCACGTCTGCTTTATTTATAAATAAGAACAAATCAGCAAAATAAGTGCCAGATAAGTCATGTGTATGGTATGATTATAATGTAATACATATTATGATTTTCTTGTGTATATTCTGATTCCATGTAATTTCTACTCTTTTTTTTAAAAGCTATAAAAGTCTGTGGTTGGCTCAGCTCAACAAAACATGGGGTCTGTGTGTCAGTATCTTCTGATAAAACTTCTCTGTCATAAGTTTTTTCTCCTCCCGAGCCCAAAATGGGGACTTGGCAGCAAAAACACACAATTTTGTGGAACATCCGAACCTGACCAAATAGCCAAATTTTAGGTTCCTGGGACAGGAAGTGCAAGAAACCTTTTTAATCCTTAATTCAGGACTGCTATCAAGGTCAATTTTGGGAACAGGTGGTTAGGGAACTCTTCCAAATCCCCATCAGGTGTCCTAGTAGCAGCTTGTTAAAATATGAATAATAATAATAATTATTATTAATAATAATAAGTATTATTTTTTTCGAATAATAATAATAATTATTATTATTATATTATTAATAATAATGATTATTATTATTATTATTATTTATATAACGCAAAAACACAAAATTTCCAACAATGTATTTTGGCTGATAAACATAATATATAGAATCATACATGCATTATAATTGAATTGCAATTATAAAATAAATTCTAAAATAATAATAATAATTATTATGAATAATAATAACAATAATAATGATTATTATGAATAATAATTATTATTATGATATTAATAACTAATAATGATTATTAATATTATTATTATTATTTATGCAAAAATACAACGTTTCCAAAAATGTATTTTGGCTGATAAACATAATATATAGAATCATACATGCATTATAATTGAATTGCAATTATAACAAATTATAAAATAAATAATTATTATTATTATTATGAATAATAATAATAATAATAATAATGAATAATAATACTAATTATTGTGATATTAATATCAATAATAATGATGATGATGATTATTATTTATATAATGCAAAAATACTAAATTTCCAAAAAAAATATTTTGGCTGATAAACATAATATATAGAATCATACATGCATTATAATTGAATTGCAATTATAAAATAAATTTTAGTAAAATTAAAAAAATTATAAATTACAGTTATAATTATATAAATTATAGTATAGTTATATAATAAATTATAAATTATATACTCCGGTTTCCTCCCACATTCCAAAAACATGCTAAGTTGATTAGCCACTCCAAATTGTCCATAGGTATGAATGTGAGTGTGAATGGTTGTTTGTCTATATGTGCCCTGTGATTGGCTGGCCACCAGTCCAGGGTGTACCCCACCTCTCGCCCGAAGACAGCTGGGATAGGCTCCAGCACTCCCCCCGCCCCCACCCGAGACCCGTGTGAGGATAAGCGGTACAAAATGAATGAATGAATAAATACATTTCTGCAGTACAATATGTGCGTTTGTGTAACATTAAAACCTACAACGTGATGATTTCATGTGTTTCATGTGAAATAGACAATATTTGAACTCCCTCTTTTTAAAACCTCGTGGATCATTTTTTATTGTGTCTAAGAATACCCTATTATATTTACGCTTTGTCAAATGAAAAAAAATCTACTTCCAACCATTAAAAAAAGCAACATACCGCTACATTCTGTAGCGTTCAAATGAATGCTTAACCTTTGTGAGAGTCGGACTGTGAGTGGAAATTACGAGTTGCGCTTGAATGCATCACCGGATGGAAGAATGGCGACACCGGCCATGACGGGAGGGTGTGTAATGATGATGATAATGGTGATGAGAAAGGAGGAGGAGGAGGAACAGCAACAGAAATAAAACCCGTGTGGGTAAGCTAAGAGAGAGTGAAGAAGAGGGACCGAAAGGGGCTCAAGAGACGAAGGAGAAGAGAAGTAAAGAAGCTTCGAACAAGGTAAGGTGGCTCTCTCATGGCGTCGCTCCAAAGACAACACACCTGTTTATGTACCCGTATAGTTAAGCTAATCTTAGGATGAATGAAACGCTTTGTATTTGATATATATATAATAATGCACATTTAAACGTCATAAACTGCTTAAACAAACTAATATGAAGTATTAATATTACTCGTGTACATTGCGAATGCAGCACATTATCGACTTAATTAGAAAAAAACGGCATCTGTCATTCACTTTTTATTGGAAAGCCATTTTGACTGTTGAATAGGTGATGGGTGTACATGCTACAATGCTACAAAAAACAAAACAAAAACAAACGAGTTGTTCCTTAAGACTGGAAATAGTGCATGGAAAACCACTGAAAATAACCCCACATTTATCTTTATTTTTTAAATCATTTTTTACATTAATCTTAACATAAACCCATGCAATTTTGTGTTAGTCCACCAGATGGCACTACAATTTCCCTTTCGAAGCATGCAGCAAAATTTCACATATTTTACTTGTTTTATTTTACAAAGACTGCCTTGGTACTTTGTGTAAAGGAAAGATGCACCATGTGTTGTTTTTGTGATTGGGGGCGTAGTTTGATCCCTGTTCTTTTGGCGTGTAAATGTTTAACGCTATATAAGAGATGTTTAATCTTTGTGATAATGTGTTTTTTGAATAAATAATAAATGATAAAGCTCTGCATAAGACCGAACATTGAGTCTTTCCCGCAACAGCCACAGAGGTAATTTAAACATGCTAACTTTTTTAACCTTGTTCATATTTGATGTCATCTATTTATTCTCCACATTGTTATTATTATTGTTTATTATTATACGGGAGTCAGGCAACGACATTTCGTTGACAGTGTCACTGCTGAAGTCCATCCATCCAGTACAAAAAAATAAAAAAAATCCATCCATCCGGTACAAAAAAAATCAAAAAAATCCATCCATCCATCCATCTGGTACAAAAAATAAAAAAAAATCCCTCCATCTATCCATCCGGTACAAAAAATCAAAAAAATCTATCCATCCATCCGGTACAAAAAAATAAAAAAAATCCATCCATCCATCCGGTACAAAAAAATCCATCCATCCATCCGGTACAAAAAATAAAAAAAATCCATCCATCCATCCATCCGGTACAAAAATAAAAAAAAATCCATCCATCCATCTATCCATCCGGTACAAAAAATAAAAAAAATCTATCCATCCATCCATCTGGTACAAAAAATAAAAAAAATCCATCCATCCATCCATCCGATACAAAAACTCAAAAAAATCCATCCATCCATCCGGTACGAAAAATCCATCCATCCATCCATCTGGTACAAAAAAATCAAAAAAATCCATCCATCCATCCATCCGGTACAAAAAAATCCATCCATCCATCCATCCGGTACAAAAAAATCAAAAAAATCCATCCATCCAGTACAAAAAATCTATTCATCCACCCATCTGGTACAAAAAAAATCATAAAAATCCATCCATCCATCTGGTACAAAAAATCCATCCATCCATCCATCCATCCATCCATCCGGTACAAAAAATCAAAAAAATCCATCCATCCATCCGGTACAAAAAAATCCATCCATCCATCCATCTGGTACAAAAAAATCCATCCATCCATCCGGTACAAAAAATCATAAAAATCCATCCATCCGGTACAAAAAAATCAAAAAAATCCATCCATCCATCTGGTACAAAAAATCCATCCATCCATCCATCCATCCGGTACAAAAAATCAAAAAAATCCATCCATCCGGTACAAAAAATCCATCCATCCATCTGGTACAAAAAAATCCATCCATCCATCCGGTACAAAAAATCAAAAACATCCATCCATCCATCCATCCATCCATCCATCCATCCATCTATCTATCCATCCATCCGGTACAAAAAATCAAACGCATCCATCCATCCATCCATCGTCTAATGGAAGTGACAGAAGCAACCTGTTTTAGTAAGACGTTGTTTTTCATCCATCCTCTTGTATTTGTGATGCATATAAACACATGATAACAAGCTCATAGGGCGTTTGACCATCCAAAGCTTCTAATGCTTGGCTCAACACCAAGGAGACTGGCACTGAGTCAGGACCCTTGGCTGTGAAATGGCAGACTGCCTTCCCCAAATACACTCACAGCCCTCCCACTTGTGCTTGGCCTGACCATCCGTCCTGCTGTGTGTCACAGTGGGGTGTGATGATGAAGGTGTTTGGGAAGCCTTGTTGCTCTTATAAGCCTCTTAAGGGCCTTCTGGTTTTCCTGATCTCCTCTGCACTACATTCTCCTCCTTTATTTCTACACCCTTTTAATTGTTGCACCCAACAATTTAATTGTTATTAAACATAATAACTGCCCACAAACGTAATACAAATCTGCAGCTTTGAATGTAATAATCCCGCAAATGTAATCAATTTCCCACAAACGTAATAAAATTTGCCCACTGCAAACGTAATACTGAATTTTTACGTGAATTTTTACTGAATTATTACATTTTGTTTGTGTGCGTACATGTGCGTTTTAGTTATAGTATATTATTGTATGTGTGATTTTGTGTGTATATGGGGAAGAAATAATCCAAAGAAATAATAAAATATAATAATAATAATAATAGTAATAATAATTTTATTAAAACAATTGCAATTATCACAAGTATCTTTTTTAATTTAAAATAAATTATAATTTAATAATTAAAAATTCCTTTAATGTATTCAAATGATACTCTTTGAATAATATTTTTTCCACAAAAAAAAGAAAAAAAATTAAAATAAATTCTAATTGAATAATTAAAGATCCATTTAATGTATTCAAATGATACTCTTTAAATAATATTTTTTCCACAAAAAAAAAGAATTATCTTGTTAAAATTCTCAAAATGACATCTACACCTTCTCCCTCAT
Organism: Doryrhamphus excisus; assembly: GCF_030265055.1. Lineage (NCBI taxonomy): Eukaryota > Metazoa > Chordata > Actinopteri > Syngnathiformes > Syngnathidae > Doryrhamphus > Doryrhamphus excisus. The sequence continues at coordinate 10,236,276 of NC_080487.1, read as the reverse complement.
TAAAAGAAAAAAGAACAAACAACAACAACAACAACAAAGATCATTATTTTGTCTCATATTACATTTGTGGGAAGTTATTATATTTACAGTTTTTCACTTTCCCACATATGTAATAATTTCCTGCAAATTTAATAGTTAATACATTTTCAGGAAATTCAGTACTACGTTTGCAGTAGGCAAATTTTATTACGTTTGTGGGAAATTGATTACATTTGCGGGATTATTACATTCAAAGCTGCAGATTTGTATTACGTTTGTGGTTTATTACGTTTATGGGCAGTTATTACGTTTGCGGGTGTAACAATGCATCATCAAAAATGGCTGCAAATCTGCAGACTAGAGAGTGAGAGCTTTACGGGAATAAAATGCTGGACTGGTGATTCATTTTGCATGTCAATACTTCATAGATTGAATATCCACTCACATCTGTTTTTCCTCTCTCGCTGGAACAAGAGAAGCAAAGGCTTAATCTGTAAATGTATATTAGAATAAAAGCTGTACAACTATAACCCCTCAAAATGCGCATACTGGTTTGGATCTCCATAGTACCTGTAATTTGGGTTTTATGCTGCTGATTCCGATACCGATCACATTGCACGTTACCGATGTTGTAGACTACTTAACATTTGAACATATCGTGTAGTAACCTCTTTTCTTGAGAAAATTCTGATTGTCCAGTCTCTACTTATGAATCAGATTCACGATCCTAACAAATATGGCTGTATGTTCAAAACAGACATTTTGCAGTTTTTTAACGTTGGTTTCAGCGGCTATCCGGAAGTCCTCCAGAGTACTTGGTAGTGTGAACAACAGTGGAGTGGGCGTGGCTGGAGACGAGTAAATTAAAACAGACCGTTTTTGCAGGAAGCACGAAATCCAAGAAAATACAGATGGAATAGGTGCAGATTCTGGAAGATGGATGGATGGATTTTTTTTATTTTTTTGTACTGGATGGATGGATGGATTTTTTGTACTGGATGGATGGATGGATGGATTTTTTTGATTTTTTTTGTACCGGGTGGATGGATGGATTTTTTTTATTTTTTTTGTACCAGATGGATGGATGGATTTTTAAAAAATTTTTTGTACCAGATGGATGGATGGATGGATTTTTTATTTTTTTTTGTACTGGATGGATGGATTTTTTTTTTTTTTGTACCGGATGGATGGATGAATTCTTTTGATTTTTTTGTACCGGATGGATGGATGGATGGATTTTTTTGATTTTTTTGTACTGGATGGATGGATGGTTTTTTTTGTACCGGATGGATGGATGGATTTTTTTTATTTTTTTGTACCGGATGGATGGATGGATTTTTTTGATTTTTTTTGTACCAGATGGATGGATGGATTTTTAAAAAAAAATTTGTACCAGATGGATGGATGGATTTAAAAAAAATTTTTGTACTGGATGGATGGATGGATTTTTTTGATTTTTTTTTGTACCGGATGGATGGATGAATTTTTTTTTATTTTTTGTACCGGATAGATGGATGGATTCTTTTGATTTTTTTGTACCGGATGGATGGATTTTTTAAATTTTTTTGTATTGGATGGATGGATGGATTTTTTTGATTTTTTTGTACCGGATGGATGGATGGATTTAAAAAAAAAAATTTGTACCGGATGGATAGATTTTTTGTACCGGATGGATGTATTTTTTTTTTTTTTGTACTGGATGGACTTCCTTTATTGTCATTGCACAATAACACAGCAATGAAACTGTCAACGAAATATTATTACCTGACTCCCGTATAATAATAAATAATAATAATAATGTGGAGAATAAATAGATGACGTGAAATATGAACAAGGTTAAAAAAGTTAGCATGTTTAAATTACCTCTGTGGCTGTTGCAGGAAATACTCATTGTTTGGTCTTATGCAGAGCTTTATTATTTATTATGTATTATTATGAACAGGGACCAAACCACCCCCCCAATCCCCTAACCCGCCTTACCGACTGGGTGAGAGACCTGCCCCCATTGTGTGGAGCTGTTCTACAGGAGTCCACAACTCAATACAAAGGGTCTAAAAATGAGCATAATAGTTTTCCTGTAAGAAATTAATATCCTCTGGAAAATGTCATCTAAACTGAATTACACAATATGTCACCAGGATACACTAAAATAACACAAAATAACTACACACACACACACACACACTGATGGGCAGATGGCAATGATCTGTGTATTGGTGACCTCCATGTCTCTCCAGAGACCCATACCACAGCAAAATGAGTCTGGCAAACAGGTGGCGTGCGTGCGTGTATGCGCGCATGTGTGTGTGAGATTGTGACGTACACTATGAAGTAGTGTTGCGTTTTTGGCAGCACGTAAAATATATACACATGCTATGTTTCTGTCTTTCTTTACGAGTCTGTTACCTTTTGTGTAAATCTGCTCCATTGTGTTTGGTGAACTCTCCTCCACCAGTGCCAGAACTGCCATCTTAAATGGGGGGGAGTCGAGATAATACCACCATATGGCCGATGGGAACCAAGATCAGTGGGTCAATGCAATGTGTTGTTGGCTTAGTGCTCTAGTAATTACAGAGAGGCAAATGAAGGAAGAGGCAGTGTAAAAGAAGGTTGAGTGTCCAGAGAGGAATTAGAAATATACGTACTTGGTCCCTCGTTTGTAGTGGTTAAGTCTACATTTCAGCAAAAACATAGGATTACATGTTAATAAATTGAATTTATAAAAAATATATATAAAATAAATATATTATAAATACATATTTATATAATATATATTATATATATACTATTATATATTTTTTTATGACTTTCTAACTACGTTAAAAAAAAAAAAAAAATATATATATATATATATATATATATATATATATATCAAAGGTTTCTGTGTTGGTTATTGTGTGGAGCTGTTCTATAGGAGTCCACAACTCAATACAGTGTTTAAAATAGAGCTGTGTGTTTGCAGCTTTTAATCAGAAATTAAAAATGTAACTGTTTATATATGTATGTAAAAATGAATGATTCTGGCTTTTTTAAATTCTAACTGTTTGCAGCAGAGGCGGGGTACACCCTGGACTGGTGGCCAGCCAATCACAGGGCACATATAGACAAACAACCATTCACACTCACATTCATACCTATGGACAATTTGGAGTCGCTAATTAACCTAGCATGTTTTTGGAATGTGGGAGGAAACCGGAGCACCCAAGGAAAACCCACGCATACACGGGGAGAACATGCATCCCCACACAGAGATGGCCGAGGGCGGAATTGAACTCGGGTCTCCTAGCTGTGAGGTGTGGCGTGGGTGGAATAAATTTAAAAAATCCAAGAAAAACAGATGGATTAGGTGCAGATTCCGGAAGATCTACAAAGGTTTCTGTGCTGGTTATTGTGTGGAGCTGTTCTATAGGAGTCCACAACTCAATACAGTGTTGAAATAGAGCTGTGTGTTTGCAGCTTTTAATCACAAATTAAAAATGTAACTGTTTAAATATGTATGTAAAAATTAATGATACTGATTTTTTTTTTAATTCTATCTGTTTGCAGTTGTTTCTGACATTTTTCACCTTGGTTGACATCAACGAGCATCGGGTATCACTGGAGGGACCTCGCCGTGGGTTTGGTTTACCCTCCTTCCCTCTTCTCCCCCACCCTTGCACCCACTTGCCTCGTCTGAATGACTCGGTGAAAACATGCCTGTGGTGTCGACAAACACGGGTACGACGCAATCCCATTATGATAAATATACGTATATACTGTACTATATGTGTATGTGTGTGTGTGTGTGTGTGTGTGTG